>NW_004457694.1:0-5990 GCF_000203815.1 Cavenderia fasciculata | reverse complement strand
CTGGGAGAATTTGATATCAAGTTTGAATATATCCCTGGAGAGACCAATACAGTGGCAGATGCACTGTCAAGAGATAGAAGATATAAAATAGTTTGGTCCGACGAATGGATCAAGGAAATTGTAGAGTCATACAAGGACTCAAGTGAAATTGTGGAGATTCAAAGAAACAAGAATAACAAAATCATTGAAGAGGAAGGTCTATTGTTCATTGTTGAACCAGACCTGTCGAAGCGTCTAATCTTGGTAGACAAGAAACACATTGCAAAAATACTGGATGAAAGTCATGCTGGTTATATTGGTGGTCATTTGGGTATCACCAAATCGTATATGAAGATACGATCAAATTATTTCTGGATTGGATTACATTCGTCGATCGTCAAGTTCATTGGTTCTTGTGATATTTGTCAACGTTCAAACAAATGCAAAGCGAAGGGTTTTCTGACGTCTCTAGAGATACCTCAAAGAAATTGGATGGACATATCGATGGACTTTATGTCCTTGCCGACGTCCAAGAATGGAATGGACAATTTATTGGTTGTTGTGGATAGACTAAGCAAGATGGTTCACTTAATGGCTTGCACTAAAGAGATTGATGCAGTAGGTACTGCAAAGTTATTATTTAACAATGTCTTTAGACTACACGGACTGCCATCGTCAATCGTGTCGGATAGAGATCCGAGATTCACGAGTGACCTTTGGAGTGAATTAATGACAGCTATTGGAACAAAATTAAAGATGTCAACACCGAATAGACCTCAAGGTGACGGTCAGACGGAAATCTACAACAAGACTATTAGAAAGATAATGGAAAAGTTTCAAGAGACACACAAGGAGAATTGGGATGAGCATCTGACAGCTGTAGAATTTGCTCTCAATTCATTTAAACAATCGTCAACCAAACTTTCACCATTCGAAATCAATTATGGATTTGAACCAACAACACCTTCCAACATATTCAACATTCATGCGATCAAAGATATGGACATCAAACAGATGATAGATTACTTCCAAAAGGTTGCGAGAGACAACATTTTGTCATCACAAGTCGAACAAGCAAGAAACTACAACAAGAATAGAAAGGAGAGTACTTTGAAAGAAGGGGATGAGATCCTGTTGAATCGTAACAAGATCAGCGACGCATTACTCAAACAAGTGGTAGACAGTAAAAAGTTGATTCAGGACAAGATTGGTCCATTCAAAATTGTAAAGAAGATTGGAGAGAATACATTTGAAGTCGATCTACCATCGACGAGCCGCACACATAGGGTATTCAATGCTGACTACATGGAATTGTACATCAAGAATGACAATGACCAATTCCCAGATAGAACCATTCAATTAGATAGACCACAAGCAGTATTGGTTGATGGAGAAGAGGAGTTTGTAGTAGAAAAGATACTTGCCAAGAAACTGGTTGGTAGAAACAAAAAGGTTCAATACTTTGTGTTGTGGAAAGGATACCCAATCGACGAAGGTTCATGGGTAGATCACGAACAAGTAGAAGATTGTGAAGCACTTGATATCTTCGAGCAAGAACAAGCAGCTGTCACGAAACAAGACAAAACAAACAAGGAAAAGAAATAATAACAATTTATATAGAAATAATAATAATAATAATATACAATCAGAATAATAACTATAAACAAACACAAAGAAAATGGGACATCCAGAGAAAAGAGGAGAGTGTCATATAAATGACTCACTGAAAATAAATAATAAAACGATGAATCGCTCTTTGCAAAACCGAGAGTTTTGCTTAGAGAGGATCATTATAGTATTTGTTCATCACCCAAATATCAAATATATTACATGAAGTTTTTGTTTCATTCAGACAATCCCAAGAGAAATTTAAATTACCCTTAAAATTGCCAAGACCACCAAATAATGTACAAACTATTTTGCTACCAATATGCTCCTCATCTCATTGGACATTAGCAGTTTTTCGTGTTGGTTCTGGTATAATTGAATATTATGATTCGGCAGGCAATGGATCATCATATTTATTTGATCTACTTGAAAAGTTACCAAATCGGCTAGCTCAAGAGGATCAGGCATTTGGGTGTATAAAAAGCAAAACCAATCATAGTGTTATGACCATTAAAACACAACCTCAACCAAATGGTGATGATTGTGGCTTGCATGTTTGCTTGAATGCAAGATACTTGTTGAATATTGAAAGCTTTCAAGCGGACCATCCATCATTTAATTTCTCTTGGAGATACCATATTGCGTCTGAACTCTTTAACAATTCTGTGTCCACTGACCCACAATTTTTTGGTCCTGTTAAACCATCCGAGTACTCCCAAAAAGAAACTATATCAAGCACGTCAACATCATCAATACCCATCAACATATCAAACATATCAACATCAACATCAACATCAACATCAACATCAACATCAACATCAACATCAACATCAACATCAACATCAACATCAACATCAACATCAACATCAACATCAACATCAACATCAACATCAACATCAACTTCCCTACCCTTCAAACCAACAGAGTCTCTAATAGCCATGACGGCTGCTGCAGCAAATTTACTCTACAATAACGAACATGTAGAATACATGATTCTTGAAGAATTAATCGATGATTTATCACCCACATCCCCATCAAGATCAACAACCATTTTCATATTCCGCATCAGTATCACCTAAACCAACCATAGAATCAGGATTATCCCCAGTTACATCACCCCTACAGTCATCAAATCCATTTAGAGAACCACTATTTTCATCTCCCAAATCAGTATCTCCTAAACCAACGATGTCATCAGAATCATCACCAGTTAGATCACCCCTACAGTCATCGCCTCCATCATCTCCCACTCCTCCATTTATTAGAGATAAAGGAATAGAATTCTTCAACGATAATTTCGATCTAAAAGAAAATCCAAATTTTTTAGTCAATGGAAAGATTGGTAATTTAGATTATCGTTTGGTTTTGGAAGAACCGGGTATCAAAGATTATATCAAAGTTTTGGTTGATGTTGATAGTTTCATAGGATTAGTTAAAGAACAATTTGAAATTATTTCAATTATTGAATCTGATTTTAAATTATCGCCTTTGAAATCAAACATTGATTGGGCCAAGAATTATCATACACCAACACCCTATCATACCATTTCAAATATGCTGTTAATGGAATCTAACAATATTAAAATCAGATTAATGGTTCCATCGATTTTAAAACCTTTTACAAATTCACATGGGGGCTATGAAACAAGATGACACTGACAGGATATGGAATCATTTGTTGCTTCCTCTCATTAGAAATTCGTTTTTCTATGACGAAACTAACAAGTCAAGAATACCTTCAAGTATTTCAACTTATCGGGAAGCTTGTTCACATGGAAATGTACATTATTCCGCTGGAATCCCAATTCAGAGTAGAATAGTTTCAAGATTCTTACGATCTCTTAGTGATTTTAAAAAAAATCCTAAATCATTTTTTAAAAGAAAGAATCTATTTTCAGATGTGGAAAATGATCCAGAATGTACTTTACTCGAATCAATGATGAAAGACTTCTACATTCTTGTCGAGATAAAGGGAATGAAAGCGACACTACCAATGGAAATGAATTATGTCAAAAATTGTTTTATTGCCGATCAAAACAATGATATAGGAATATTTGATGAAGATAGTTGGCAAGCAGAGTTTTTCAACAAATGCTATGAAATCAGTCCTGAGGACATATTTATTGATATGGCTTTCACTTTTTATAGTACAAAGCTGAATACTACTTTACTTTTTTCGGAAAAAGAATTATATGACAAAGTAATGAGTTTTGGAAAGTCTAAAAGTGAAATATACAATCTTCAAATAGGTATGTTAATTAAAGAATGGAATATTTACCATTTTACTAACCTTTTTTTTTTAATAGACAGCGAAACAAATTTATTTGGTGTAAATGGTATTAGAGCTACAATCAAATCAAACAATCCCAATTGGCCAGTTTATGTAAATGCCTATCATACTTCCAAACTCTATACAAAAATGGATTCAAAGATTCTATCTATGAACCATTCTGATATTGTCATGTTAGTTCAAATACTTTTATCAAAAGTTGCAAAGTTTCAAATCACTGACCAAGATAAAACAAAAAGATTATATGGGTTGTCAACTGAAGTTTATCCAAACTTAGAAGAAGAAGGTTCACTGGATATTCCTACAAAATTTATTAGAGATGTACATTGCCAACTTAAATTATGCATTGAAGGTTAGTATAATATATAAATAATATAAATTTTGGTTTTTTTGATGAAAAATAATCCTTTGGATTTACTTCAAACTCTTTAAAAGTTATTTAATTGGTGTGATATACTCATAAATATACTTATATTTTAGTATGGAGATCACTATAAAATTTAAACTTAACCCTATCCCTGGTAGCAGCTTATAGAACACATTGATTACAATCACCCCAATACACTAACACGAGTGATGTGCATAAGTTTAGTAATTGGGAATCGAACTCCTGACCTGCTAGGTTTGAATCTGGAAAAGTTAAGTTAGTATGAGACAGTCGTAACTCTTGATGGTTTTATCTAAGAGAATAAAACTTTTTAGTATTTATTTTAATGAAAGTAGTATAATAATGTGTATATCTATCGTATATATCAGGAGTTAATTTAAAATTTGAAATTCTAAATTGAAAATTTTATGAGGAAAATACTTCATACTTAACAATATTTTAGAAATCTAAAAAATTCAATCCTTTAGAATTCAATAATATAGTTCAAATTACTCTTAAATATGAGTAATACACTAACTAATAGTGTTTTGAGAATGTTTTGTGAAAGATTTGAAAAGTTGAAAATTTTACTATGAGCCATAGTAAAAAATACTTTGAGAAATGGGAAATTCTTTTTAAACATGCATATATGACATGTATAGAGTCTATATATACTATTAAATCCTCAACCAGGAATTTTGTGATATCGTTTTTCTCTATACCCTAACACATTGATTACAATCACCCATTACACTAACACGTTGATGTATATATCAATTTAGTATCTGGGAATCGAACTCCCGACCAGTTAGGATTGAATCTGGAATACTTGAGTTACTATGAGACATTGGTAACTATTGGTACTTTTATATAAGAGAATAGTACTTTTAAGTAATTATTTTAGTCAAAGTAGTATAATAACATGTATTTCTATCGTATATATCAGTAGTTAAGATTTAACTTGAAGTTTTAAAATTGAATATTTTATTAGGAAAATACTTGATACTTAGAAATATTTTGATGATTTTTGAACAATCATAATCCTTTGGATTTACTTCCAACTCTCAAAATAGTATGTAAATATTGAATTTTACTCAATTATTAACTTATTTTGCCATTGAATCAATATTTCTACAACCCCTAACCCTCTCATTCGAACCCTAGCCCTAGGACTAATTACCAGAATGCTAGTTTGAATTAATAATTTGGGGCATATTAGTTAAATTAGGTGTATATGTACTAAATATCTTCGGATCCTTGGAATTAACCTATAAATTGGAATTATTAATCTGAATTTTGTCATATTTTTCAAAAATGGGAGGATGGTGGAGGTCTGTCCCGTATCTTGGCATCTCAGTAAAGTTGATCGAATCTTAGGATTCAATTCAAATCAAAAATTAATATTTTTTTTGAATACTTGTTCAATACTCGAGTAAATATCAAAAAAAAAAAAAAGGAAAAAAAGTCAAAGATTTATAAATTAATATTTTTAGTTAAAAATATATTTATCTGTAATAAATATTATTTATAATATAAATGAATGAATAGTCTTATTTATTGAGAATCCCAAAAAATGGAGATAAATTTCATTGAAGAGATTTTTCGGAATGTTCAACAATGAAAATTTTTAAAGAAAATTTGCAGAAAAAAAGGTTCTTGGACCTTTCTTGGCGGGTTTGACTTGAGGAACAAGGCGAGACAGCAAGGATAAAAGGGACGAGGGACCGAACTAGCAATTCAGTTTTA